>NC_072766.1:28503083-28505583 GCF_022539595.1 Amphiprion ocellaris | reverse complement strand
ATCCCTGGATGACCATATTTGAGGCAAGATTGTGAGAGAAAAAAAATACATGTTGAAGTAGAAGAGATGTTATTCCAAAGATGAGTTCAAAAATGTACATAAACCATACAAATTAAAAAAAAAAAAAAAAAAAAAACAGCTTTTAACAATGGTACCAATTCTCTCAAAGTCCTGTTCAATACTGGCACAGCAGCCTGTTAGGTGGAGGTGGCCATTATGGTACATCATTATGCAGAAGATCTCCAGAAAACTGTTGGCCTCCAATCGAGCTCAATATTAGGATAAGAATAAGTGTCCGTTCATTGATTGTACGTGGCCTACAGATGTACAAGTACTAGAAAATGCATGGTTGAGTTTCTCAGATCCTCCCCTACAAGATGACACTCTTCCTGCCTCAAAATATGTTGGCTATTGAAATGCTTTAGAGATAGAAACTACATCTAGGTCAGTGGTGGTTTGCAACAACGCAGAGTGGCTCTTCAGCCACTTTTCCTCAATGATATATTGTTATTTATAAGCCCGGCAAAACAGAGGGAGCAAAAAAGCAAGGCTTCCACAAGCCAGAAATCCCAAAATGATGCTTTTGGGTACCAACAGTTCACATCTTTCCCATTTCCAAATTGCAGTTCAGTCCTGCAGCTTCATTTGTCTGTGGCATTTGAAGGAGAATGAAAGCATTTTTTCTTTGCCTGAAGGAGGTCGGCGGCATAGATTAATAGTCTTTGCGGTAACGTGTCGTCTAAGAACTGGATGAAGCCATCTGCCCATCTCTCCATCTTCCTCTTCTGAGTCTGTGGTTGTCAGACCACTCATTTGCTGAAATCTCCCCCTCCAGCCTCAGTGCCAAGACAGAAACTATTTTAGAAACAGCATTTGGCTGGAGTAGGATATCAAAGACAAGGCAAACAACAGTAGACACAAAGCGAAGTGATTAGAGATTAAATGATGAGGGCAGAAAGGACAGGTGGAAAGAAAAATGTAAAAAGAAAACAAGAAGGAAAGAGGAAGGAAAAAGTAAGGGATTGCAGCCCACATCTGTCTTTAGCCTGTTTGTATGTTGTATATTGTGGGCGACCCTGGGGCCCTGGGAAAGCTGCTATGGAGAGTTGCATATGCAATGTGGTTTTCATGTTTAGCTTCAGAGAGGAATAGTACAGATAGGAATGGTTAGAACTGGGGTTCAATAAGAATATATATTTAAGCATGTGTATTTTCTTTTTCTTTACTTAACTGTTGATTTGTGTAGTAACAGAGCTCAAACTACTGTGAACAGCAGATCTGTTTTTGAATGAATCATAACACAAGTGGAGTAGATAACTGTGTGGAACATTTAATCAGTAATAGGTGGTTTTATGAGATCTTTGGTGCAATGGCAGTCACTGGTAATTTGTGTTGTTTTTTGGGCCCAAAATAAGTACAGCAGATTAGCGTTTGAACTTGTGGTTTGGTACGCTCATTAGGAGCCATGTGGTTGGTTTCCTGATAACATAGGCTGAGTTTAGCCTGCATGTACAATTTGCCATTTTAACCAGTTTCTTTTTGTTTGGACATGTTTTCGTTGACATAATTGTTCCCTGATGACTGATACAAACACTCCGTATTTCCTTACGCCTCCTAACCCAGCCTCTCCCTGCACAGTTGGGCGACAGGAGACTGGGGGCCCTGCAGTCGCTCTTGTGGAGGAGGTCAGCAGACCAGAATGCTGCGCTGCCTGAGGAAGGTGACTTACCAGAGAGAAGAGGTGGTGGCAGATTCCCTCTGCCCCGTCATCTCTCCAGCCCAAGTGCAGCCGTGCCACACCCAAGCCTGCCCCCCCGAGTGGAGCACTGGATCCTGGTCACAGGTGGGTTTGTGATAGCATTCGAAAACCACAGTACCAGTGTGACTTTTGGAATTTTTAAAAAATGTACACTAACATTCAAAAATTTGGGGTCACCCAGGCAAGTTCATGTCTTCCATGAAAACCCACACTTATATTCATGTGCTAACATAATTGCACAAGGGTTTTCTAAGCATCAGTTAGCCTTTCAACATCATTAGCTAACACAATGTACCATTAGAACACAGGAGTGATGACTGATGGAAATGGGCCTCTGTACTCCTATGTAGATATCCCATTAAAATTCAGCCATTTCCAGCTACAATAGTCATTTACCACATTAACATTGTCTAGACTGTATTTCTGATTAATTTAATGTTATCTTCATTGAAAAAAATGCTTTTCTTTCAAAAATAAGGACATTTCTAAGTGACCCCAAACTTTTGAACGGTTGTGTATATAGCACCAATTCATATCACGTATCATCTCAAGACCCTTAAGTATTAAGGTGATATTACAAAATTATACAGAGAAAACCAACATATCCGATGTTTCCTTTGGATTCCTTTTGAGCTGCATCTGGCAACAGTGGGAAGAAAAAATTCTCTTTTCAATTGGAAAAACCCTCCAGTAGAACTTGGCTCAGAGTACCCTAAACTAGAACTGGCAAAATAAGTCGGT